>NC_081412.1:603325781-603330781 GCF_030272615.1 Cryptomeria japonica | reverse complement strand
ACAACATTGAAAGACTTTCACCATGTCAAGGAGGCAAGATACACCAAGCCCCCAGTGGACGAAGGATCTTACGACTTCGATTGAAAAAGTAAAAGGGAAGATCACGAGGGAGAACCATGACTGTCAGTAGTAAGGTTCCCTCACTATGAGTCATGCAAGAAAAATACCAAAAATTTTCAAGGCAAAGCTAAGTTCGCCAAGAAATTTTCAAGTATCCTGAAAGGATAGACAGGGTGTATGCCCCCCTACGTTAAAGCGATCGCACACGCCTCAACGCGGGTGATTGCTTTAAGGTAGTGATACACATAAGAAATGAGAAGGGAAAGGAGCACGTTATCACAAAGATTTAGCCCCCAAGTGTGAGATAAACCCAAGGATAATAGACACAAAACACAAAGCACGAAGTGACTTCACTTTCCTCGGGGTCAGTATGCTGTATGATAAGTCATATATATCATATGTATGTATGCATAATTGTTCTTCTTTCCCCAATCAAGGAAGGTCACCTAGAAGAAGGGAACACATGTGTCTTTTGAGTCAACATGAGAGAGACCAAAAGAGATCTCAATGCTTTGCATCGTCCTCAAGTAGACAACACTAAGGACAACAAATAGAAGAATGAGAATAACATATAGAAGAAGTAACAAAAGAGAGGAGGAGAGGATCTGCTATGCTAATGAAACTAGTCTAGCATGTCATCTACCCCCCGATCTTGCTGATCAATGTTTCGGGAAGGTAGGGAACACGCTAGAGGAGGAACATCCAACACAGAAGATGGAGCTATCACAAGATCCAAACAAGGGTTGTGTTCATGTTCCAAGCCACGTTGTGCTTGTCTAGGAGCTAGGATAAGTGCTTTAGAAAATTCGTTAGATAAATGGTTATCAATATCAACAAGTTCATATTCACTATCAGAAGCAAGAGGAGTAACATTTTCATCCATATCATCATCAAGATTTATAAAAATGGGATCTTTAACTCGCACAGGATCAAGACCATCATGCATCTTATGTTTAGGAGATTTTGGAGAAAATGGAATAATGCTTGTTGAAGGTGTTTTTGGAGATTGCAAAGTTTGAGAAGCGGCTGCTTGAGCTCTAAGACGACGCTTTCGTCGGTGTTCACATGCAGAACGATTTCGTCTAGTCTTAGTAGGAAGTTGAGAAGATTGAGGAGGAGGAATGTTCTCATCCTTATCACTTGGGTGTTTAGGTTGTGGTCTTTTAGGCTAGATAATAGGAGAAGAAGAAGGTCTCTTCTCTCTATAAAAGGAAGGAGGAGGAACTGCTCCATATAAAGGAGGAATATTTGGTTTAGGAAGGAGACCAAGTCCATCATGACGAGAAGGTATAGGTCTACTTTTAGAAAGTTTATTCGGCATAGACATAGTCACATCCATAGGAATGGGTTGGGAATCGTCTTGAGGAAAGACATTAGTTTTATCTTTCAAAGGAAGAACTTCCTTCTCAAGAACGATAGGAATATCAATTTTGGGTGTTCTAGGTTTACTTAGAGATAGGATCATATCTGTTTTCCACTTTTGATAAGATTTGAAAAGATGATCACTTCACGGTGGAAGAGATTGGATTTGTTTACACCAAAAATAATCAATAGGAACGCTAGAAGTTCTTTCAGCTAGTTTAAAGAGACTATGATTGACAGTAACAACTTCACCATTATGGGGAAATTTCAAACACTTGTGAATAGGAGAGGCGATAGCTTTCATGGAAGATAGCCAAGGATAGCCAAGCTTCACACGAAATTGTTCAGAAGAAGGAATAATAGCAAAGTTCACATCAAGGGATTTGTTATGAACTTCAATAGGTAATGTAATAGAACCAATTGCAGGAGAAGAAAATGCATCAAATAATTTCACAATCACATCTGTTTTGTCATAGATCACTTGATTCAATTGCAAAGTAAAAAGAAATTCTTCGGTAATAACATTAACCATGCACGCAGGATCAATAAGCACTCCACGGCAAGGTGTATTCTTGACTTTTGCAACTATGTATAAAGGACCATCAGGTGCCCTAATAGTTTCACTGGAATCAAATGTGATGGAAGGTTCTTTAGGGTTTTCTTGCTGCTCTACAAAGTTAATCACATCAGAGTCGTAGACACAAGACCATCAGATGAGAGAGAGGAATCATTAGTCTCAATCACATTAGAGGTATGAGAAGGTAATGGATCAGTAAAAATCTGAAGATTTTGGTTAGGAGGAGCTACAGATGTATTGCCTTTATCATTCACTCTGGAAACAGAGATAGTATTATTATCAATCAAATCTTGAATTTTACCCTTTAAAGCAAAACATTTTTCAGTATCATGCCCAGGTTGACGATGAAATTGACAAAAAGATTTGTTATCAAAATAAGGTGAATTAATCTTTGTAGGATCAATTTGCCTTATAGGAGGAAGAGTAAGCACATTTTGTTCCAATAACTTATTCATAATACTATGCAATGATTCATTCAAAGGAGTATACTTTCTTTCTTTCTTGAAAAACTTAGAAATAGGAGGCACACCTGATGCTGCATTCACATTGTTGTTGATGATGTTTTCATTAAATTTGAGAGAGGAATCTCTGTTCGGTTTAAACTTCCCAAATGGTTGTTGACTGCTATCACCCTTATCACTCGGAGCCATAGGATGTGATTGTTCCATTTGACTCACAGTCAGTTGATAATTGTGAAGAGTTGCACACAACTGTTGGAAAGAAGTAAACTCAGAAAACAGAAGTTTGTCTCGAATATCTTTTTGTAAATTAGAAATAAAGATTCTTTGAATATCATTGTCAGGCACTGGAAAAGAAATTTGAGCATACAAATGCTTATATCTACCAATGAAATCAGTCACTTTTTCTTTAACACCTTGTTTACAATGCATTAAATCAATCAAAGTAACTTTAGGACTTATATTGTTTTGAAATTGTTGAATGAAAGCATTTGCAAGTTGTTCGAAAGAAGTAATAGAATAAGAAGGCAACGAGCAATACCATTGTAGGGCTTTATCTCTTAATGTTCTAGTAAATAGTTTTGCAAGCAACCTTTGGTCATAAGCAAATTCGGTACATATTGTTTGAAATGTCTTAACATGTGTTAGAGGATCACCTTTACCATTATAAAGCTCCAAATGCAGGATTTCAACATGTTTAGGAGGGATAGCTCGAACAATGTCAAGAGAAAGTGGGCTCGCAACATCAAATGTGGGCACACTAAACTTAGATTGATTCATAGAGGCAATTTGTTGCTGTAAAGAAGAGACAGTTTGTGCAAGATTGTTAATGGTCGCTTCAGTCGAAGAATTCATATTAGACGTGTTAGATTGAGATGGAGGTGTTATGTTATTGAAAGAAGGTAAAGAGTAAGGTGGTGGGACACTATGATAGTTAGTCATAGGAGATGATTGGACAAGAGGAACACTACAAGGAGGAATGGAATGGTTGAATGAATTGCCCCCTTGCGTCATGTTCATTTGTGGAGATATAATAGGAACACTCATTGAAGGAATGAATGAAGAAGTCGGATTAAATGAAGGAAGAGGGTTAATTGAAGAAGAAGGATTGCCCCCATGACTGGTAATCATAGGCGGAATGTCTTGTATAGAAGTAGCCATTATGTTTGATGTAAAGGTAGGTATGCTAGCAATAGAAGTTGTCAAAGGAATAGAATGATTGACTTGAGTAGGAGGTTGTGTATAACCTAAAGTTTCGGCACAACTCTTTATAGGCATCACATTCGAATCCACAATGTGTGCAATACCATGCAAAATATCAATTCCATTCTTATCACTTTGAAGCATATGTTTTAGACCCTCAATTAAGGGAAGAGCTTGACTATCGGGGTATTCTTGAGACATCCATTGTCGAAAATCATCAAATTGATTATCCAATTTCGAAAGTTGTTCTATAGAAACCTCATGGAGAGCTTCTTCATCATTAGGAGGATTAGAGGAATTACCCATGTCCTCATTAAAAAGGCTATTCAAATTAGGTTCCATCTCCTCGGTAATTAAACCTCGGAAAGACTTAATTCTACGGCTTCGTCTAATGGGGATAGTGTAAGTAGGACTTATTGTTGTAAAACTCATGCACTAGAAAGAGAGAGAAGATTTTGAATTTAGAGGTAGCAATTTTCAGTAAAATCAGCCAATCTTCTAGATTTAAGCCGTTAAATGCAATCACGACAATCTCCCGAAATTTCGGAAAAAATGTCCGGGACCGTGGCGCTCGGAGTGCACACAGTCCTTGCAACTTTTTTCAAAATTTGCAGGGATGAAAGGTATGATGATTTTAGAGCTAATCTGAAAAAATTGAGTGATTTTACGATCTGTAGATAGGCCAAATTAAAGTTGCAATCTCAAAATTGAGCCCTACCAAGATTGTCGAAAAATGCAAAATTTGAATTTTGAAAAAAGATAGGGAAACTGAAATTTTGAATTTTATGATTTTAGAGGGAATACCAAAAGCAATGCAAGTTTTGAAATTTAAAGGTTGACTCAATTTCACGCAAAATTCAATTTTGAAAGCGGAAATCAAAGTTGTTGTAATTAAGCACTTAATTTCAAAAGTTACAAATTGCAAGAATTTGAATAAAGCACTGAAATTTCGAATGAATGCAAACACACTTTTCAGATTTAGGACAGTAAGAACACAATTTTGACACAAAATTTCAATTTCAACAATTTTTGAATGATTAGGAGCCTTAACCCAAGCAATCACAAGACCAACTTTGACTGTAATTTTGAAAGTGTTATAATTGATAAAATCAGCCAAAATTCTGGATTTTAGCAGAAAAGTACAGTAAGATCTAGCTCCCGAAATTTCGAAAAAAATGTCGGGGACCGTGGCACTCGGGGTGCACACGGTCCTCGCAACTTTTTTTCAAATTTTCAGGGATGAAAGATATTATGATTTTATTGCAGAATCCAAAGTTACAGCTGATTTGGAGATGTTTTGATCAATGAAATTGTCGGACAAAGGTTGAATCAAGAGGGTT